>NC_136412.1:351096620-351146620 GCF_051521515.1 Lactuca serriola | reverse complement strand
TCACCTGTTCATCATCAAAAAAACATTGACACTTCATAAAACATCAATTCTTCATCAAATATCTTCGTTATTTCATCAAAATGTTGTGATTCATCATCAAAAACATTTATTCGTACTATTAAGCATAAGTCGTGATTCAATCTTGTCCAGTTTCATTGATGTCAAACAAAATCGATAAACATAATCCATATTTATCGATGTCACATCATTTTGCGATCACCAGTCATCGAAACTTCATCAATCGAACATTCACCAATTTCAAAAAACAGATAGCAATCGAAAGTGCATCAAGATAACCATATATTTGAAGATTTTTTTTAAAATCGATTTTCAGGCTTGAAAAACTTCGTTTTTCATAAAAAAATTTCACAATTTTTGATCTAAACCTACTGATTATTGATCAATTTTGATAGGATTTGATTTGTGTTGTAATTATTGGCTTCAATTGTTAATTTGTTTTACCATAATTATATAAGTTAATTTATTTGCACGCCAACTGTTCGATGAAATGCATAAACTAAATATATCACGTAATATTCACAAGTGAATATATCTTTACACGAGAATTAATGTATGTCTTTTAAAAATACAGAGTAACTATGTAATTCATATGTGAATAACATATAAAAATTATTTTCACATGCGAATACATGTGATATTCACAAATGAATACAGGTAATATTCATAAATGATAATGTATTTTTTTCGAAAAAAAAAACATTGTTTTGAGGTCCTAAACAAGTTTGTAATTCATATGTGAATAACATATAAAAATTATATCTGCATGTGAACATATGTAATATTCACAAATGAATATATATGTAATAATCAAATGTGAATATATATATATATATATATATATATATATATATATATATATATATATATATATATATATATATATGTATTATTCACAAATGAATAAAACTGTCAATAAAACCGAGGACTACAAAATATATAAAATTAAAGATAAAAAAGTATTTGATAAGAAGGTATATTTATTCACATACAACTAATCTTTTTAGGTTAATAAAATAATTATATAAGCATATATATTTTTATTAATGTTATATTCATTTGTGAATAAATGATAACTTTTTTTTCGGAAAATTATAAAAATAGAAAAACGTCATTTTGAGGCCCTAAACAGTCCCGAATGGCCGAAAAACACCGTACGTCACGGCGACGCTGTGAGTTTTGTAAATTGCACCATTTTACATCAAATATGCGAATTTCGTCCAATTCCGAGACTAAACTTCATTGTGGCAAATTGTTTTGATGATGTCACTAAATTTTCATTCCTACTAGTGATGACATCATCATGACATGGTATGTATTCATATATGAATAAAGTTTAGAAATCATTACGACATATTTACTGTTGATGTTACTAACTTCCATCCCACTAGTAAAAAATCATTGTAATCTGTTATTTGTATTTATGTGAATAAACTATACATGTATATTTATTTATTTTGTGAATACAACCTTTATATATAAAAATAAACAACACACTATACGAATTGGTTTGTGAATAGTTTTTTTTTTATATTATAACAATATTATTTTACATGTAAAATCAACATTATACTAAGACAAACAATATTGTATTGGTTAATGAATATCATTTGCATTTGAATTTGAATTTAACACGATCAAAATGAAGAATATATTAAATTGTATAACATTTACACGTGAATATAAAAACATATTGTCTTCGTCAATGATATCTTCTCAATTACGTCAACCAATCGTCAACCACCAGGATATGAACAAACCATTGATTGAAATATTATTCTTTTATTAAGTTATAACGATACCTGAAAAACATGTGAATACACATAAAAAATGTTAAAAATATATTTTTAGTTCATAATAATAGCGATTTATCACATTCTAATTATCACATGATATATTCACACATGAATGTATAATCATATGTGAATATTATATGATATATATGTTGTTTATATTGTATATTTACATGTGATATTACATGGTATATTCACAAATGAATATTACATAGTATATTCACATATGAATATTATATAGTATATTCACAAATGAATATTACATAGTATATTCACATATGAATATTATACGGTAGATTTACATGTGAATATTATATAGTATATATACTTGTGAATATTACACATTCTAGTCACATCTAAATATTGCATGGTATATTCATTCATGAATATTACACAGTATATTCACATATGAATAATATATAGTATATACACTTGTGAATATGATACAATATATTCATATTTAAATATTAAACGATGCATTCACTTGTGAATATTACATAGTATTATCAATTGTAAGTATTAGATAATATATTCACTTATGAATATTAGATGATATATTCATATGTGAATATTACACAGTTTATTCACATATGAATATTACACAGGATATTAACATATGAATATTACAATGTATATTCACAAATATATATAATTTTTATATGTTATTCACATATGAATAACATATAAAATTATATATTTGTTTTGTGTTTTAATAATCATATACTGATTAAGGTGCGAAAACATATTAATATGTGAATATAACGTGGTAATTTAGTTTATGCATTTCATCAAACAGTTGGAGTGCATACAAGTAAGCTTTTTCAAAAATGCTAAAAACATGATACTTTGACTATTTAAAACTTACAAAATAGTAGATTGATAGAGAATTATATGAAATTTTTCAAAAAAAATGATTTGATGTTTTTCTAACCTTAATTTCGAAATTTTGTTTGATGATCGATGTTGAATGAATGATATGAAGTGAAGCTGTTCTTGATTATCGATGATGTTGATCTAATGACACTGGGAGTATAATTAATCGTAGATGTTGAAGATATGCTCGTATTCAAGCAAAATTGAAGGTTGGATTGAAAGAACCAAAAACGAAATTTTTTTGTCTACTATTGAATGACGTTGATGAACGTGTTTTTGACGAAGATGGATGATTGGTTAACACTGGATGATGTTGATCGAGGATTTAATTGAAGAAATCTGGATAATCGTTGAAGTTTGGAGAAGAAATTTGGATGATGAACAATCGAGTAGTAATGAATTTGAATTATTATCAAATTATCCACAGTTACGTATCTGTGATTGAAGGATATCATATCATATTTACAAGTTTGCCACCGTGTATTTTATGTTAAGGTGCTAATTAAATGATTGGCTGAGAATGATTCCCCCATTCTCAACCTTTTTTTTCTCAATCGAACCCTCCTATATATATATATAAACAAATAACAAATAATTATTATTTGAGAGAAATATTATCCAGCATATGCGTTTTCTCGTTTGGAATGGAACCCATCAAATTCTTTAAATCAAATGGTTATTAATTTAATTTTAGGCCCAAAAATGTGCCTTCTATGTTGTTTATTTCTTTCGATTGTTTTTACCGCGTATTCATAAATGTGTGTAAACGTATTTCAATACTTTATTTTAATGGAAAATATTAGTTGAAAACTCTCCCTTACATTATTGTCTAAAGTTAATTCATTAAAATAATACCACCATTAATTACTTAATTCTTTATTTTTGTCTCCAAGATCACTCACTAACTCTTTTTCTGGCCAATTAAAGTGGCCAACAAGTACACATGAATGAAAGCTATTCTTCCATGGATGTTTATAAAAAGATAATGCCTTCCAGAAAGCAAACCCCATCCGGAAAAATAAATAAATAATTAAATAAAAGGGAATATATCCTAAAAATTATAAGTTAAGTTACCCAAACTCACCGTACTACTGGTTTTGTATCATATATGCATTACAATATTTTTAAATTTCAACATTTAATTTTTTAATTTAAATATTTTTTAGTTTTCACTATTATCTTCCTTTTATATCATATATTTCTATTAAAGACCTCACAGACTATATATATTATGGTTGCAAATGAAAATTATGTAATAATAAAGATAATGATGAAATTTCTAAAAATCTTGATGTAAATCAATTTATGAGTTGAATTTTAAGAACTCTAGAAGATTATAATTCATAATGATACACAACGATATACTATAGTGAGTTTGGGCACCTATACTTATATACTTTCTAAGGTATAATCATTTATATATATATATATATATATATATATATATATATATATATATATATATATATAAACATATCCCTTTAGGAATACGTTAAAGATAACCGAGCTGCTATCTTTAGGATGACGTAACTAACGATCGCTAACTAGCCTAGTGCCAGGCCGCAGCCCTCGCCCTCGCGGCCTTGCGCTAGGACTCGGGTGCTTGGCGCTCTTACGCATGGTCCAATTTCAAACAACAATCTCCGGTCTATAATAAGTCAAAACACAATTGATCGCTCCATAGGGCGACAAGTGTAATGCTCAGAGCATTATACTTTATTCCCTCTGCACCAATAGCAGAGATGACTACTGGTGATTTACGATGCACCAATGGGACTTCTCTACATCCTGTCAACTCAAACATGACAAAGGAAACCGTTGGGATCATGCTCAATGGATGACATGTATAAAAGCAATTCTTCTCCTTCAGAGGAATGTGTAACACTGTAAATTTTAAACCAAAATTTTCAATTTAAAAACACATTTATCACAATTATAAAATCACAAAATGTCACAATTTCAAATCATTAAATCTCATATCCAAAAACTGTATATATCAAAACTCCAGGATCCTCTTGATTTAACTCTATCCAAAAACTGTACCTAAAAATCCGGATGTTACTGAAGGGATCATTTCCTTGCAAATAAAACCAAAATCTATGCACTCTCTCGTAGACACTTAGACTAACTAGTCCATAGAAGCTTCGTCTCGGGATCGCCTCTCGGATGTCGATTGACGCCGCTTCTTCATTGTTGTGATTACAGGGCTTAACTCAAACGGAACTACCACAAGATCGTGAACTCAGAGTACATATCGCCACATTGGGTGCCATCTGGGTGTGTACTCACAGTTACACAACCTTGATACGACACTAGACGTCGACAATGACAGGAAAAATGACCTTTAGCATCCGACGGAGGAGAGATAAGTCCACTAAGATCTATGTTGTTGCTCGAAGGCACATAAACATCTGCACCAGAAGGACAAGCCTCCAGCCAAACGCCAACCGCACAAGAACCACCATGCTCTACAAAGGACACCATAGTGTTGTCAACAGCCAACTCAGGGCAACTGTCGCTAGTCACCACAGAGCATCTGATCGTAATCACGACCACATCGCCATAGTTAATGATGACTCATTAGTCACAACCACCGACTTCTCAGTCATAATCGTTGTTGCGGCAAGCGAGGTCGAACACATGGTCCCCCAAGATCCATACTGTCCTCCGTGCAATTCCCAGTGTTGAACTATCAATTCTCTCCCATTGTGGGCATGTCACACAATCTGCTCTTCGCATAAAAAAGGCCTGTGTTCAATCCATATATGCATCAGTTGCAGGGACCCATTCCCTAAGTACCACCGTCGTAAGGGTCTAACCCTCATACAATATCGATGAAAGAGTCTAGTCCTAACTCGACATCAGCACAATAGCTCATTCCCCACAGACAACAGTCGTAGGGGCCAAATCTATACACGCTCCAGCAGCCAGGATCGAGCTCATAGTTGCAGCAAAACACGCAAATAAGGTCGCAACAAACACCGTACATATAGCAGACGCTACGTACAATCAGGCATATGACAACCCGTACTACGCTCATCAATTCATAATATACGGTGGATTCCCATATGCACACATGGAGAACTGAATGAGGAACACTATCTCTACTTTCTACCAGGAACTCTTACAATACGAGATCCCACACTCGAACATGATACCAAGCATCCTAAAGTATGGCGAAATTATCGATCCAAACGAACACATCGACACTTACGAATGGACGATGACGTCATTGAGAATGGAAAAACATTCACTTGCACGTACTTCCCCGTTAAACTATCAGGAAATGCGGGAAAATGGTTCAAGGAACTATGTTAACACGTTGTCGCATGCATATTAGACAAATAAATATTCACTACTGGTTTCACTAAAAATATAGCACAGAGAAGCAGGGTCGAATCCTCAGGGATACAACCTAACAATCAATGCATTTTTGCATCAGGCACATTCTAGTCAATAAAACATAAATTATAAAAGGGTTTTTTTTAATTAAACTAAAAACTAAAAATTGTAGTGAAAATAAACTAAACAAAAATCAATAATAAAAACGATTTCAGCTCTGCTACGACTTTCCTAATCATGAAATCAGTCCAGATCTGGTTATTTGAGATGCGTTCTATCTAAGTTGGTGCTAAGAAAAACTAACAAGCTCTAGTATAATCTCTTTTACCTAAATTAGTTAACCAAAACAAGATCTTAGAATTAACCCTGACTTTTTACTGTTCAATTAAACAAGATCTTAATTAAATCGGAAAAGCAACTTTATGATCTGCGTAAAATTCCAAGCAATACCCAATACGTCTCACAGACTCGAAAGCATAAAGATATGATTTTTACAGTTTATATCAGAGTTAAATCCCAACACGGAACCAATATGATACCTGTTACTTATTACCGGTTGACAAGAAAAATTACGGATTCTATTAACTGATTAACTGGAATGATAAAACCCTAGCTAGGTGATCAGATTAAAAAGAATTTAAAACCAAATGTTCATTAAGCTCAAAACTGGAAAATCCAGATAGAAACACAAAAATAAACGAGATCTGAAAATTAATCACATGAAAAGTTCTAGTTTATGCATAACTGAAAACTAAGGTTTAGCCAGACATGGCTAAAAACGAAACTAAACTAATAAAAAGAAATATTTATTGATTAATCTAGATAAACTAAACTAATGAGATGATTTGCACTCTTTAGATCTTCAAAAATCATTGAAAGGTATCAGAAATTGTCTTTAGGAGGGTATTTTATCGTCTAGAACCGTCTAACCTCCGGATCTGATAATGAGGTTTGTATTTATATGCGATACGGAAACTTCTGGAGAAAGAAACCGAAAAATGTGATAGCATATTCTGAAAATACGATCACAAATTTTCTGATTTTTTTTCCAAATTTGCCCCTAAATGATGCAAGATGTTATTTTTTAACGTTTTCAGGATTTCGAGACAAAATTTTGATCGAATAAATGAAAAATGCGATTGCATATTTTGATTTTTTTTCTTTAGATGACTTATTTCAACCCTGGGAAACTTCGTGGCAAAAATGTGATCGCAGAAAAAAATGCGATCACTTATACGATCGCATTTAGGCATATGGGATCGCATTTTTGGCCTTCTACACTAACACGCAAGTCGTCCGAAATTTTGTCTAGTTTTCAGAACATTTAGAATCTTGTCAATCGGAGGTACGAGTCGTGAGATATAGTCAAAATGCTGACAGGGGGTCAAAGTTGCCAACAACATCCCTTAGGCTTCAGATTGTAGCAATATATCATCGTATGATCAATTCGATCGAATGTTTCTTGAACAAAACATCTTTAAATAATTCCTCAACATCCTACATTAGTTCAACTCCATCTAGCCTCCAAATATGCATCCAGCTGCTCCCAAAGTACTGCTCCACTCGAACTATCTGAAATTGACACAAAAATGCTAGCAGTATAGGAATTTTGATAAAATATAAGAGATGAACATTATTTAAACAAATGGCATGAAAATGTACAAAATATGATGCTAAATGATAATAAAAACTACCTTAAAAGATGCATAAAATGGCATCTATCACACTACGACTGGACAACATCTTGAGCTTTGAACAGTTGTGGTACCTTTTCCTTAATAATTTCATGTAATTAAGGAAGAGTAAGGAGACAATAACTCAATCATGGAGTGCAAGAAAAATGAGGGAGATTCAATAAGAGCATATTATGATAAATTCACTCTAGTAACCCTAAATGTCCCGGGCCACGAGGAATTCCTTGTCACCGGTGCCTTTGACCAATGGTTACTTCTCAACCCACTATTGAAGAAGATGCAAGGAACGGTACCCCAATCAAGGGATGAACTCCAATATAGAGTTGAGAAATACCTCAGGCAAGTCGAGGGTGAACAGAGAAAAGAAGACAACCTAAAGGTTGTTGCCAATGCATACATAAAATAAGAAGAATCAATCTCTCGCCCCAATATTGGCCATCGAGAGCGCTATGACGAGGGCCATAACAAGCACAACAGACATTCATGACATTCGTCTCATAGACATCATTCATTCATCAAATACGAACACCAAAATCATTAACCCGACGTACATGCCATTGAGAAAACTCCACCAAAGGCAGAAATAGAAAAAGGGAAAGTAATGTGAGTATCACAAAAGTAAAACTCATGACACTAGCAAATGTAGATTGTTGAAGAAAAAGATTGAAGAAAAGCAACTACCGGGCAACCTCTCTAATATTGCAAAGGACTTGAGATCCAAGTTCGATGTCAAACGGAAGAATGCTCGAGCTCAAAAAGACGTTGGCAAGCGCCAAGACAAAAATGGTGACATCTTCACCATCATCAGGCCCCGAAAGAGAACTGAACCTCACGAAACAGAGGACGACATTGAGGTATTATCCATAAATATACTCAACATGACATTCTCGACGGAAGACCCAAGACCGCCCAATTGGGACCCCAGAGGTCCACTCCTGGTCACTGGCTACATACACCAAACGAAAGTCTATAGTTTATACATAGACAACGGTAGCAATACCGACATACTTTAAAAACATTGTTTTAGGAAGCTGTCTATCTCCTAGAAGGGGAGTAAAAAAAATGGGGGCTTGAAAAACAAGTAATTTCTGTTGGGTTGTTATCCTTTTTTTAGGTTCATTAGGATTCTTGTTGGTTGGAACCTCGAGTTATCTTGGTAGAAATTTGAAATCTTTATTTCCATCTCAGGAAATAGTTTTTTTTTCATGAGGAATTGTGATGCCTTTCTACGGAATCGCGGGTCTTTTTATTAGCTCCTATTTATGCTGCACAATTTCTTGGAATGTAGGTAGTGGTTAGAATTTCTCTTATACTCAACCCCATAGTTGATAATAGAACTAGAATAGATAGTTGTTGTTGCCTACTCACGCGAACCCATATCCTTGTTTTTCTATCAATCTCTAATTCTAATCTTCCTCCCCAATATGATATTATGGGGCTGATATAGACGGAAATTCCATTATCGTTCAATTCTGACTGGTCTAAAGCCTCCGAAAAGCAGTCCACTCGAAGGGTTCACCGGGCATAGTCTATGGCCATTGGTCACCATACATCTCCCGCTCACATTACTTAGCGACGATGAGAAAATCAAGATCACACGAACGATTGAATTCTCAGTGGTACGTTTTCTAGCAGTACATAATATCTTGCTCAAACAACCGTCGCTTTATCAACTACAGGCCATACCGTCAACAATCTATGGTATAGTCAGTTCAGCACACACATTGGGTCAACCACAATCATTTCCATTAACCCACGTGTATACCATTTCCATCTAATCCTTTCCGCGACAGAACTAGTACGAGCCCAGAAAAATCGAAGGTTTCCATACAGAAAAAGACATCATCCACCTGGATTATCCAGAGCAAACAATACGAACTGGCGCCAGCCTATCAAAAGAAACCAAAGCAAGGTTAGTTACGCTCATGAAACAGTGCTTCAAGGCCTTTGTCTAGAAACCTACATACATGATAGGAGTCGACTGCGAGGTCATCGAGCATAGCTTGAATGTTATGTCAGGAAGTGTCCCCATCAAACAAAAAAATGGGGGGCAAGCGTGTGATAGGAACAAGTAAATAAATGCAGAAGTGGCAGAGCTGGTAGACGCCAACATTGTATGGGAGGTAATTTTCCTTACCTTGATAGCAAATCCAATGACAGTGAAAAAACCAGATGGTTCATGGCGGATGTGTATCAATTACTATAACCTAAACAATTCTTGCCCAAAAGATCACTACCATCTCCCAAAGATAGACCAAAAAGTTGACTCATTGGAAGGATATCAATTCAAGTGTTTCCTCGATGCCTACAAGGGTTATCATCAAGTTCATATGAGAAGAGATGATGAATAGAAAACTTCCTTTCATACCGATCTTGATACTTTTTGCTACTGGAATATGTCATTCAGCCTTAAGAATATTGGGGCAACATACCAGCGTCTGATGGAAAAAGTGTTTGCAAATCAAATCGTTAGAAATGTCAAAATCTATGTTGATGACATGGTTATTAAAATCCATAACGAGGAAGCATTGCTTCATGACATTAAGGAAATGTTTCAAACTTTGACAACGACACAGATGAAACTCAATCTAGGTAAATGTACTTTTAGGGTGGAGGAAGGCCAATTCCTAGGTTATTAGATAACCAAAGAATAAATTTCGCAAAATCAGACCAAGATACAAGAGTTCCTCGACTCCGATACCCCTCACAATCTCAAATGAGTATAAGAAATCAATGGAAGGTTGATGACACTTGGTAGATTCATCGCCAAGTCGCCCGAGAAAGCTCGCCTGCTCTTTCAAACCTTGAACGTTTGTATTCATAAGAATCAATTTAAATGGATAGCAGAGGAGGACAAGGCCCTACAACACCTGAAAGAATCTTGACATCAGCTACCGACCATGGCGAGCCCCTACAAGGAGAAACTTTGCAAATGTACTTGGTAGCATCCGGGGAGGCCATATCATCGGTACTAGTTGTCAAAAGGGATAAAAAAAATTGCCACTACATGCTAGGTGCATAAATTGAACCTTTTCATAGGTCTATTTCATGTTTATTCATTGCATTACATTGCATTTTAGTATAAGTTTGCATGCATTTTGCATTTTAGGGACATTTTCGAGGATCAATCTAGTTTTCACCAATTTTGTGGATGGTTTAGGGGCATTTGAGGATTTGGGTATGCTTAGGATGTTTGAGGGAAGCTCTATGCAAAATTTTAGAAGAATCGAAGGAAGATTGAAGAAAAAGAAAAAATGGAAGTGAAAGCCTATTCAGAGCATTCCACCCGTTAAATGCCATGCCTTACCATTCCACGGTCATAGAATGAGGCTGTGGAATCATTCCAAGGGCATGGAACGTTGCCGACAGTTTTACTTGATTTATCCAACTTCCGTATTTAAGGACTTTCTTGGCCATTTTGGACATAACTTCGACCAAGAACTTTGAAGGGGCGATTTTCACACACTTTTTCATCCTTTAGCACTTTGGAAACATTAATTCTCAGATTTTGTAAGTTTGTTTAAGGATTAAACTTGTTGAATTCATGTTTTGTTTTAGCCATGTATGGCTTTTCCTTTCATTTCCGGTTCTAAATCCTTAAACACTTGTTGTTAGACTATGATGCGAACTTAATTTCGTGTTTTTATCTAGTAATATTTAATTTGATCTTCATTATATGTTTGATTTTGTACTAATTTCACTTGATCATTGAAATTAGGGTTAATATCATTCTTGTTAGTCAAATTATGAAATACGTATATGTTTTATGATTTGATGTTGGTAACAAGCACTTAATTGGTTTAAATGGAATTAAAATTAGTGTAATCAAAGATTGGATGTTCATATTCCCAAGCTTATGAGAAAATTTGGACAGTGTTGGTATTAATCATGTGAACTTAAAGTCTATTAGTGATCTAATCTAAGAGCTTGTTTGGATTTTATCAACTAATTGAAGTTTTACTTAAATATCTTATTTTGAGTAAAATATTTTTGTTAATTAGAAGATATTCGAGCATGTTAATATCTTAATTACCAACCTTGATTGACCATAAATTGAAATCACATTACATCTTACAACATAGTGTGAAAATGGGATTTGGAAACAAAAATGTCATTTTAATTTTTGAATTTTAGTCTGTAACTTATCATTTTATAAAGTCTAATTGGATGTCAACAAAACCCCCCCTTTTGACAATTGGTGATCAAGATGTGTGGAAACATGGTCAAACATTAAGTCTCGTATCCTTGTGGACCGACCATGCTTACTCTATATTATCTTTAGTATACATAGTAGCAGTGACTTGTTTTAATTGTTATTATTTTATCCCTTTATTTTTTGGTTTGACCACCAAATAAATTAGCGTCGTTGTCGGCGATACGGTGGTACTATTTGTTTATGCCAATATCTTTTCGCACAAGTATACCTTTACCACTTGTGACAACCCAACATTAATCCGTTATATAATTCCGTTTCCGCTAACAGAATTCGTCGCTTTATAAAATTTCCGTAATATTTGGAGTCGTCAAAGAAATAAATATTTATTATTTATTTATAGTTCATATGATTATTAGTTAGTAAAAATAAATATAACTCGTTTATGTTAGTCTGTTTAACGAAATAAAGTTATATTATTTTTCTACCACTTAACCCGGGTAAAAAGTTTAAACCCCGTTAAACTTGAGCATCAGGTAGTCGTGTACCGGGTGCAATACCCGAGGCATATATAAGGAAAGTGAATACCACTTTGCACACTTTTACCACCCAAACACTCCCTCTCTCACTACTTTCTCTCTGTAGACCCGTTTTCGACTCCAAAATCGCGAATTCCGGCTTCCAAACGTAAGATTTTCCTCCCTAACTTGTTCTAAACATACATCATTATGTTTATAACTCAAAAATCATATGAATGAGGGGTAAACAAGGAGTTTACGGCCTAAGAAGCTCCTTAGGCCGTAAACACCCAAAACATGGCCAAAAGTCCAACTTTTCCTTCCTTTAGGCTTGTATGCTAATTAGGGATTTTACCTAGAAGTTTTTGGCCATCAAAACATGAGATTTTGAAGCATAAAAGAGGGTTTACGGCCCAAGCACATGCTTAGGCCGTAAACACCCTTTTTCCATGTAAAATTGCCCCAAAAACTCATCCAATGCATGTTAGACTTGAGATATGAATTTAGGAAATGCCATTTCGAGTTTAAGGCCATAAAACATCACATTTTAGGAGGTAATTTAGAGTTTACGGCCCAAGCACAAGCTAGGACCGTAAACTCCCCCAAACATCACCAAATGAGGGTTTAAAACCCCAAATTGGCCCTAGACCTTCACTAGAACAATTAAGGGATTGATTTAAGACCTTTGGCATCAATTTTGGAGAGTGAACAAGAGTTCACGGCCAAGACATGAGGCTTAAGGCCGTAAACTCCCAAGGAGTGGCCTTTGGGCAGTAAACTCCAAGGGAGTAAACTCTTGGACTCCCCCGTAACGCCTTTTGGTCTTGTACAATCCCCGAGAACCACTTCCAATCCATAAGACCCTGAATCAATGTTAGGATATGTAAATGTTTTAATAAAAAGCATAAAATGACTAATATCTTGTAAAACACATATCTCACATGTTAATAGGGCCCTAAACGGTGTACAAGTCCTTAATTGACACCAAACACTCAACCGACACTTTTACCCGATTTACCCGACTTCAGGTGAGTTCACACCCCTTAATGAACCTTTTTAATGTTTTCATATGTTTTAGGGGGGGGGGGGGATACAAGTCAAATATACATTTTTATGGAAATCAATCACATGTGATTTACTATCCGTAGTTCAAATCACATGTGATTTATCACTATGCTTTATAAAAGAACTTTACGCTTTCAAAACTACTTTGGAAAAATAAACTATTTTCTAAATGCTTTCTTTGGTCAAGATTTTTATTAAATTACTTTTCTTATAAAATGTATCTACACTAATATATTTATATAAGTAAGACATGAAGGGCTTAGGACCGATGGCTCACCTTACTTCCTGTTCTTGTTTGATGTGGGCTTAGGGTATTTGTTATCCATCCGACTGTCGTTGATTTCTTAGTTATATATATCATGTATATCGGTGTTAGATACGAGCATTTTCATCTCATTCGTTGCCTATATTACTTAATTGCCAAGAATCATACACACTAAGTTAACTATAATAGGTATAGTTAAGGTCACTACTACTTGTTACTGCTACTACTATACATACTATAATTCATACTATTACAAAATGATACACGAATAAGAGAACACACTATGAACTACATAAAAGACTACTACACTATATTACAAGAGAAAACACTAACCCGGAAGGTAACACACTAACTCTCTACAAGATACTCTACGTGCTACATATTGTGACCAAAGCTTTCCGGAAGGAAGGCGACGCTACATGTATAGATCTATACGGAGCAGACACTATTTTATCCCGACTGTTAACTTCAGTCCGAGCCGAGCAGGCCCAGGGATGGCATTACTTCACTACACTGTGCATGACCGGGAAGGTCATGGGATCTTCTATTACTCACACTATTGGTCACATAGAAAGGAATACACTATATCCACAATAAAATACTAAGACTAAAGTCTCAGTTAATATCCCGAAGTAAAATAAGTATCTATTACTAATGGAAGTTCGCACCACTATCATTGTCAACAGGCATAACTTTTCTTTTACCTACATTACATACTGTAGATTTAGTATCCCACATTTACAATAAACTGTTTTCAATGATAAAACTTACATTCAACTTAGAGTTTTTCACTTACGATGTATTTTCTGGAAAATATAGGATTTTATAGAGTTTTCTACTACTTATAAATGTAAATTGCAGTCTTTCACACTATATGTTCTAATAAATTTTATACAAAATCCACACTAAATTCTTATGAACCCACCAGCTTTATGCTAATACTTGTTTTCAAAATAACTTGTATCCTCAGGTCAAAGATAGACAGGTACAGGTGCAGCATTTTGGAGATGACGGAGCATACAAGATCCATCTCTTATTTTTGTATTAGTTTTGGTGTCTATTGAAACTTTACAGAACACACTTGTAATTAAACTCACTATGTAATGAAATGGTTGTATGTTTCTTGCTTTTACTATTATACAATTGTGATGATACTGTACATGACGTCCTCCACCCCGAAACGTATTCCGCCGTTATCGGTTTTGGGGTGTGACACCACTTGATTTGGAGATTGATAAATCTGCGAACCAAAGAAGGAAGCAAGCTAGACTTTTAAATAAACAACAACAATTCGAAGCTTCTTCATCAAATCCTTCAACCACATCTTCACCAACATCCAAAAATTCCACACCACCATCTTCACCTTTACCCGAGCCTGAAACTTTCATCCCTACTCCTACCATGGGAGACAACCATGGAGGGAATCAAGGTCTACACCTCCTAACAAACCTTTAGACAATGGTCCACCCAAGATGTTACCCAACAACCATTGTGCATCAATTATCCCACAACAATTTTGAACTCAAATCCAGACTTATCCATTTGTTGCCTTCATTCCGTGGTCTTAAAAGTGAAGACCCACACAAATTCATAAAGGAATTTTATGTTGTTTATGTGGGAATGAAACCACATGAGGTCACGGATGATCAAATTAGGTTAAGGGCATTCCCCTTTGCGTTACAAGATTCAGCCAAGGAGTGGTTATATGACTTGCCACCAGGGTCAGTCACAACATGGAATGAGTTAGCACGGATGTTTTTGGATAAGTATTTTCCAAAAATGAGAGCTTTGGCCTTATGTAGGGAAATTATTGGTAACAAACAATTGAAAAGAGAAGCCTTGCACACTTATTGGGAGCGGTTAGAGAAGTTGTGTTCAAGATGTCCAAACCATGGAATTTCAGAGTACCAATTGTTACAATATTTTTGTGAAGGGATGTCACCTTGAGAGAGAAGATTGCTCAATGCATCAAGTGGTGGATCAATAGCTGATAAAACATCTACAGTAATCAGAGCTCTTATCAAGAACATGGTAGAAGAGTCCAAGCATACAACTTAAGAAGAAAAATCGTACAGTGATGCACCAAGAGGAGTGAAGGAAATTTCTACCCCAAAAAATTGAGAGTCAACTTTTTGAGTTGAATAAAGTAGTGATGATGCTTGCTAAGGACAAGGGTGTGAAACCACCAATAGTTAGACCATGTGGTATTTGTACCTAATTTGGACACCCAATTGATATGTGCCCGATGTTACAAGAAGATATAGAGCCAGTTCAAGCCATGGGATTTTCTATTCAACAATAGGAAATATTCAGCCAAGAAACAATACAAATTGGCACCAACCCAATGTCAATTTTTAGCCAAGGTAACCACCTTATCAACGTAGACCTCCATTTCAAAATCACATGCATCATCAACCAAATTTATAGCCCAATAAACCTCATCATCAATCACAATTCCAACCTCAAATCATGCAACAAGGAAGTAGTTCAAGTGGTTCGACAATGTCTTTTGAAGACATTGTCAAGAGTTTAGCCGCAAGTACTCAATCATTTCAAAATAGGACCAAGGAGAGTATCAAGACCTTCAAGCAACAAATGACTCAACTCACCACTTATGTGAGTAAATTGGAGTCACAAGGCAAACTACCCACACAAACCGAGAAGAACCCAAATCATAATGTATGTGTCGTCACTTTGAGGAATGATAAAGAATATGAAGGTCCAAGTATAGTCAAATAAGATGAATATATGGATTTAGAGAAAGAAGATGAGAAGTCAAAAGCATCCTCAAATCCAATACCCATTGAAGGGAAAGTTACTCCACCTCCTTTTCTTACAAGATTGAACAAGTCAATGCGAGAGAAAGAAGATAATAAAATCATGGAGATGTTCAGAAAAGTTACTAGCTTTAATTACCTAGTCTAAGATGTGATCAATCCTAGCTCTAATTATTTAATGGTCATAAAAAATTAGGAAAACAAGGTCATTCAAATATTATGATCATCTACTACACTAAAATCATATCAAGGCATTCAAGGACTAGAAGTAAACATGTTATGGTTTTGATTATCCAACGTAAGTAAAATCAATATAAAAAATCCAATATTCGAAATCAACACATACGATCAGGTTTTATCTTCACCAAATAGAAGTACGGGGTGATTAGCCCATAACTAAATTAGAAACAAACAATAAATCTAAGTTAACTATAAAGCACATGGAAAAATCTAGTAAACCGAACAATTTGATGATGTTCTTCCTTCAGTTCTCTTCAAATCTTGCAATCTAATCGATTCTTAGCCTTGTCCATATTTTATAGAGGTTCTTAGTAGTAAATCATAGCTTACCTCCCAAATTTGACCTAATATCTGCATATATATAATTACCATATATCTGACCACCACAACGTGATTGACCACCACTACGTCATGGTCTTCTAAGAAATCTTGTATGCAACAAGTCACTAAAGCTTATAGATTAGGACGCATTACCACGTCGTGGCCTTGAGATCGCCACGTCGTGGCATGAAAAACTACATGAATTCTATTCCAATTCCATGCTGCTCTAACTTTGGCCTCCAAGATTCCAGTTTTTGGTGCCTTTCCTTCAACAATGTCCTTTTTGGCTGCTTGTAACGTCCCAAAAATTCATAACCAAAATTTTTTGTTTTTATAATAAATAAACCATTAACTAAACATGTTTATCAAAACATAAGAAAATCAGAGTATATCAATAATCATCCAAGAATAATTCATAGTCGATAAAGCGGAATACCATGGTGTGTGTAATGCAATCATCCCGAGCTCTTCCCCTTCGAACCGAAAGTACCTGAAACACAAACTGAAAAATGTAAACACAAAGCTTAGTGAGTTCCCCAAAATACTGCATACAATACATATACGTCAATGTAAGACTGTATCAGGTCTATTTCACCCCCGAGTCTATTTCAACTCATATGTCAGCTCTAGGCTGTACCAGGTCAATTTCACCACCGGGTGTATTTCACCCCCGAGTCTATTTCAACTCATGTGTCAACACAAGGCTATATCGGGTCTATTTCACCCCACATACATATAAAAAACATGCACACATGCATACAAACATATAGCAGGAGTCATGAAGACTACAAGCACAAACAACCCCTAATGTCCTATAATATAGTGAGCAATCTCACATCGATCTGCTGCTAAACAAATAGATGACCGGGCTATCGAACCGGAGAGTCCCCACACTAATTAATCAATAATAACACCTAATTAATAATTAGGTCATAAACCATAATCAAGACTCTAACCCACTAACCCGACTCCTAGGGTAAAAGACCATTTTACCCTTCCCTTAAGTGGCCCAATTAACTGTGGCCCAAACTCAATGGCAATAAAAGCCCAATATGGACCCAAATCTATAAAGTCCTAACTCAAAATGACTTGTGGTCCAATAAGAGCCCAAAACCCTAGAGTCCAAAAGTGGCCCAAAATCAATAAATGTCCATTGCACAGCATACACCGTGCGTATCCAGCCCATACACCCAACATACTTGCATTGACCTGCAAACGGGCTGCTTACCCAATACGTCAAGTGTACTAAGAATTACGCCCGATGTACTGGCCAATTAGGCAGTCATCAACTTTTTGACTTCATTTATTAAGCCCTTAACATCCAACCAACAGATCTACTTCATTTTAAGTTCTTAACATGTAAAGTTGGAAACTTCACTCCTTTGCAAGTCTTAATTGGATCCAATACACGTTTTTATCCATCTAAGTCCACAGTATGAACACCACCTCTTGTATGGTTCATCAAAACCCATCAAGATGGCTTTTTTTTTTTGCATTAACAGCATCAGAACGTGAAGATCTAACATTCTAAGCTCCTGGAGTAGCTCATACTCACAAGGATGACTCAAAGGACCATAATATGCTCAAAAAAAGCCCTAGACTAGATCTAACAAATAGATTTATCATGATAGAATCTATATAACTTCAGATGCTAGCGAATTTGATGAAGACTGTGGATCTAGGAGCTCCACTTCAACCAATGCTTGAACACCAAGCTTCATCTTCTTCTTCAAAGTGTACAAAAACATAAAAAAGTTAACCACCAAATCTCACGAACACTCAGGAACAAGCTAGGGTTTTGTAGGAAATCTTTAGAGGGAAGGAGGTTGAAGAGGGGAAGTGTCTTGAGTCCATAATGTCACTTAAATAGGGGTCAATCCTTAAAAATTAGGGTTTATGGTCTGAGCGAGTACGCCCAGCGTACCGGCCAGCACCCACACGTTACTTTTAAATGCCAAAGGGTACCAACTTTGCAAACATTTTACATAATAAGGGTAAAAATGGAATTACCTAAAAATCAAGGTGTTACAATTCTCCTCCACTTGAATCAAACTTCATCCTCGAAGTCCGTTGCCTCAAATAATTCAGAATAATGCTCTCTCATCTCCTCATCATGCTCCCACGTCCATTCCGAGCCTTTACGATGTTGCCCCTGCCCTTCACTAAGCTCACTTCTTTGCATCTCAAGGTCTTTTTCTTCTTATCGTGAATCAAAATTGGTCTCTCGACGTAATTCAGGCACTCATCTACCTAAATATCCCCCAAAGGAACCACTATGGTATCATCCACCAGACACTGCCGGAGCTGAGAGACATGAAATGTGTTGTGAATCTGATTGAGCTCCTCGGGCAGCTCTAAACAATAAGCAACCTTGCGCACCCAGGCAATAACCCTGAAAGGACCGATATACCTAGCTCCTAGCTTGCCCTGTTTCCTGAAGCGTATTACACACTTCCATGGTGATACCTTCAGTAAAACCATGTCATCAGCCTTGAACTCCAAATCTGATTGTTGTCTATTTGTGTAACTCTTCTGACGGCTCTATGCAGTCTGTAATCTCCCGCGCACCTACTGAATCAACTCGGTAGTCCAGAGCACCACCTCCATGTTACCCATGACTCGCTGACCAACCACACCCCAGCAAATCGGGGTCTGACACTTCCTCCCGTAGAGCATCTCAAAAGGAGGTTGATCGATGCTAGCATGATAATTGTTGTTATACAAAAATTCCTCTAAAGGGAGATATGTATCCTAACTCCCACCAAAATCCAGTACACATGCCTGATGCATGTCATCCAAGGTCTGAATAGTCCGTGCACTCTGACACATCAGTCTGTAGATGGAAACCCATGCTTAAATGCAGACGAGTACCTAACTCCTCGTGAAATTTCTTCTAGAATCTGGAAGCAAACTGAACATCTCTATCTGAAAAAACTGAAACCGGCACTCCATGTCGTGCCACAACCTCCTAGATGTAAACAACTTCGTGCTTCTCCACAGAGACACTCTCCTGAATTGGGATAAAATCCACAATGACTCACATCGAATCCACTCCATGTGTTGTATGTGGTAACTTAGTAATGAAGTCCATCGCAATATCTTTCCATTTCCAAATGAGAATACCTAATGGATCCATCTTGCCGTGAGGTCGTTGATGTTCGTCCTTGACTTTCCTGCAAGTCAAACACCTCTCCACGTACTAGGCTACATCTCGCTTCATACAAGGTCACCAATAAGTAGGCCGGAGCTCTCCATACATTTCCGTTGCTCTAGGATGAATAGAGAGCATCGGCTTATGCGCCTCCTCCATCAACACATGATGCGCACCACCCAAATATCGTACCCACACCCTCCGATGAGGAGTCAATAAACATCGGCTATCATAGTTGAATGAGGACACCTGACCCACTATAAGCTCATTCTTCAGGTGTTCTTCCTTCATAGCCTCAACCTGAGCCTCCCAAATATGCTCTTTAAGTGGGGTAACCACAGTCATCCTCAAACATATATCTCTTATTGGGGCAATAACCACCTTGCGGATAAGAGCATCGGGCACCATGTTGGCCTTCCCCGGGTGATAAAGGATTTCACAATCATAATCTTTCACCACATCTAACCATCTACGTTGCCTCATGTTTAGATTCGGCTAATCCATGAAGTACCTCAGACTATTGTGATCCGTGTAAATAGTACATTAGACCCCATAGAGGTAATGTCACCAAATCTCGAGGGCGAAAAGCATAGCCCCCAACTCCAGATCATGCGTAGGATAATTCGCCTCATGAGGCTTCGACTGCCTCGAAGCATAAGCAATCACATGACCCCGTTGCATCAGCATTGCACCCAAACCCGTGATTGACGCATCATAATATGCCTCAAAATCCTCAACACTCTCTACTAGGTTCAGAATCGGTGCCTTACACAATCTCTGCCTCAGATTCTCAAAAGGTGCATGCGGCTCATGCCCCCAACAAAAAGTGACGGTCTTCTTCGTCAACCATGTCAAAGGAACCCCTATATTGGAAAATCCTGAATGAATCTCCAATAGTAACCCGCCAATCCTAGGAAACTCTGAATCTTGGATGGAGACCTCGAAACTTCCTACCTCATCACTGCCTTAACCTTGTCCGGATCGACCAGAATACCGTTCTGGTTGACAAGGTGTCCTAGAATTTGCACCTCACACAACCAGAACTGACACCTAGAGAACTTCGCATACAACCTCTCCCTCCTCAATGTCCCTAATACCCCTATCAGATGATCCTCATGCTGCTCCTAAGTCTGTGAATAGACCATGATGTTCCTAAGTATTTGAATAGACCATGATGTCATCAATAAACATGATCACAGACCGATCCAACATAGGTCTGCATATACGATTCATGAGATCCACGAATGCGGCTGGAGCATTCGTCAACCCGAAGGGCATCACCACAAACTCGTAATGACCATAACAAATCCTGCAGGTTGTCTTCTGCATATCCTCCTCTCTGACCCTCATCTGGTGATATCTTGAATGCAGATCTATCTTGAAAAACGAAGATGCACCCTAAAGCTAGTCAAATAAATCATCGATCCTTGGGAGAGGATAACGGTTCTTTACCATTAGCTTATTCAGCTCCCGCTATACGATACAAATCAGATGCGACCCATCTTTTTTCTTCACAAATAAGATTGGTGGTCCCCATGCTGAACTACCCTGTCGGATGAATCCCTTGTCTAACAACTCCTACAGTTTTGTAGACAAATCCTACATCTCTGGAGGTGCTAACCGATAAGGTGATTTGGCTATTGGCACCGCACCTGGAACAAAGTCAATCTAAAACTCCACCTGCCTCTCCGGAGGCACTCCAGGCAAATCCTCTGGAAAAGCATTCTGGTATTCCCAAGCAATCGGTACATTTCCTACGGTCACCTTACCCTCCTCCCAGGTATCCATCACATAAGCCACATATCCGGAGCAACCCTTCTGAAGATAATTGTTGCTAAACAGAAAGACCATCCACCCTATACCCCTCTCCCATAATCACCAACTCTCCCCCACTTAGGGTCCAAAAATATGCACCAACTAATGCTCACAATCAATCATTGGCCCATTCGGGCTCAACCAATCCATCCTTACAATAACCTTGCTCTCGCACAGGGGAATGGGAACCAAATCAATCAGGTACTGCTCACTAAACAACTCCAATATGCATCCCCGATGAACCCTCGATACTCATACAGGACAACCATCAACAATCTCGACCTCTAATGGATAATCCAACTCCCCCAGAGCATCGACAAACCTCCCACTGAGCGCAAGAGACACAAAGGATTGGGTAGCCCCTGAATCAAATAAAATCAGAGCAAAGATTGTTGGATATAGTGTCTAAGTCCATAACTTTATTTGGTATGTACTTGAACCGACCCGACATGGTCCATTTGGGTTGCATGGCATTGCAATACTTGGATAGACTAAATGAGAGAAAGGACACTTGTGATTATTAATAAATTATAAGTTCTAATATATTAATAATAGTATTATTTAATTAGTGTTGATCAAGTATTAATTTAGAATTAATTTGGTGATCAAAATGAGACTAATTAAATATATAGGGTTGATTATGACAATCATCTAATCTTTTATGGTGGATTGATGATCCATGGTTTATGGAGTTGGGTTATAACCATTTGGAGCTCCATGGATAGTTCATGGGAGTTACCAACCCATGGATCATTATAAATGAAGAGTCATGACAATTAAGGGCATTCATGTGTAAACCCTAATTGTGACAACACTATAAAAGGAGCCCTATAGCTAGCAAAATCAGACTACTAGTGAGTTCTAAGAGGGCATAGCCTATTTTTGAGTGCAAATGTATTCTCTCAAGTTATTCCAAGTCTTGTAGTGTTGTGTGAAGCATTTGAGACACAACATTTGGGGTGCTAGGCTTACAAAGTCTTCAAGAATCCAAGCAACAAGAAAGGTATGTACTTCTACTAGTTTTTATATTAGATATTCCCCATGCTATGCTAGTTAGGAAGTAAACCTTGAAAAATCAAATTTGCATGTATATTAGAGAAAACATAGATTCAAGGTTTATAGGGTTGCATATACACCATAGGAGTGTTAGAATGCTCAAAACCCATCAGTGGTATTAGAGACTAGGATCGTTGTCTGTATATTTGATGCAAACTGCTTGAAAAATCGAAAAAATTGTTCACTGTTCAACTGGACTCGCCGAGTCCAAGGGGAGAACTCGACGAGTCCAAGACAAAATTCATCCTACTCATCGAGTAGGATCATGCACTTGACAAGTAGGTGCGTGTTGGGCAGTTTTCCGAGTTTTGTTGCTGGAAATGGGCTAGAATCATTATACCAAACTGTTTTGGACTTGTAAAATCTGGTTTTTTAAAGTGGTAATGATTATGTTAACCCATTTCAAATGACTATTATCAATTTTCAAGTTTTATATGTGTTAATATGATTTCTTGAAATGGTTTGATATGAATATTTGTTCTTATGAGTTTTAGAAGATCATAGGAATTATGTGTAACCTACATGCTTGTTTAATTCATGATCTTAATGCTAATGATGGTGTCCATAACTTGTCCTCAAGTTATGGATAACCAAAAGTCACTTATTTAAAAGTTGTCATTAAAGAATAGGAGGTTTCATAAAATCAAGAGTCTTCAACTTTATGAACCATTAAAACTCATAAGTTACAAATTGAAGAGTCTTGAAATAGTTTCAAAACTTGCCCTCAAGTTTTGGAATTAGTAAAGTCTTACACTTTAATACTTTAATTCCAAATTAAACCTTAGTTTTTAAAAGGTTTAAAAAACAACACTTATACTATTATTGTAATCTTATTTATATAGATATGTATCCGAATAAGTCAATCTTACCGCAAGTAGGCCTCATTTACGAAGCTGGTCTATAAGGGTGGTATAAGGTTGTTGCCTATAAAATGGCAGCTTAATGAGTGTCCACTCTCACCCACCACTTCTTTGAGCGGTGGAGGGTCGTTAGCCGAACGGGTAGGATAAGACATTAACTCTCATTAAAAGTATAATGAATTATAAAGTAACTATATATTATTAATTCCCAATCGTAGTTACTTTAGGAAAATGTGAAATAGGTGCTACCCATAAAATTACACTTTTGTACCTTACCAAGTCGTTAGTGGAGCGTGTGTGGTTAACCAACACACTAACAAGGACTAGTAAGTGAGGCAAAGGGTAACTTGACTTTATTATAGATCTTTGGAGCATGTTTGGTTAACCGGCACGTCGATTAGGTAATATAGTTGAGGGTACCAAGTCAATTTGTATGGTTATTCACACCTTGTTTGTGATCCTCGACATCCCAGTCACAAACTTGAGAGGGCACAATCGAGATTCAAACATGCCATTGAAAAGTTCAATGTATCTCAAAAAGATCTAGGAGTTTCAAATCCAATAAAACCTAATAATAAAATATTTCGTTCTTATGGTGCAAATTGGTAAATCGTCATTTACCTACCTTCAAATATTTTATAGTGTGGATTATGGCATCCCTCTTCCAACTATAAATAGTTTGTTGGATCCTAGCCTTAATATTTCATTTGGGTGAGTTATTAAGGATTCTTCATCTAATTAAACTTGTCCTTCTTCATTTCAGATGTCTTCCAACACTACTACTGGCTCAAACCCTACATGCTCCTTTTCCCTCATGAACTTGTATGGGAAAGTCACTTTTGATGGGTCTAACTTCAATTAATGGATTAGAAACATTATGATGATTACCCGCTATAAGAACAAGGAATATGTCCTTGATAAGGAGCTTAGGGTTATCAATGAGTCCACTGCTACTCCTGGGGAGCTTGCGGAGTACACTGCACATGAGAGGGATGCTACCAAAGTGTCCTGCATCATGTTGGCTACCATGACTCTCGAACTCCAGAAATCCTATGAAGATTTCTACCCCTATGAGATGCACCTAGATCTGATGGATAGGTACCATCAGAGCGCGCGTCAAGAGAGGTACGAAATCATCTCCTCCATGATAATAGCCAGGATGAAGGATGGTGAACCCATCACCGGTCACTTGCAGAAAATGCAAAGGTTCGTTGACCGGTTATTGAAGCTGAATGTAGACTTCCCTGAGGACTTGGCGATTGATATCATTTTCCATTCCTTACCTCCTAGTTATAATCAATTTTGTATGACTTATCATATGAACAAGGAGGAAGTTACTCTTAGCAAACTTCAAGGACTTTTAAGGACCTCTGAAAGTGGCCTTAAAGGTAAGTCGGCTTTTACTTCTACTCCTACTCCTATAGCAGCCCCTGTTCTTGCAATTGGGCAGGGAAAGGGTAAGAAGAGGAAAAACCCTTTGAAGGGTACCAAGGGTAAGCCCCTTAATGGTTCCTCTTCAAGTGGGACTAAGAAAGGTCCAATTACTCCTTCCTCAAGCCCAAAGGAAGCACAATGCTTCTATTGCCAGGAAAAGGGGCACTGGAAGCGAAGCTGCCCCAAATACTTGCAAGATGTAAAGGATGGGAAAGTTAAACCCACCCATGT
Organism: Lactuca serriola; assembly: GCF_051521515.1. NCBI lineage: Eukaryota > Viridiplantae > Streptophyta > Magnoliopsida > Asterales > Asteraceae > Lactuca > Lactuca serriola. Next base: position 351,121,014 of record NC_136412.1, on the reverse strand, counting down.
AGGTATTTATACAATATTGTCTAATAACTCATCTAATGGTAATTCTTGGGTGCTTGATACAGGTTGTGGTGTTCACATTTGTACTGATTTGCACGGGAAGATAAACTTAGTCATGGGCAACAGGAAAGCATCACCTGTCACCAAGATAGGAGTTTATTCTTTATTTCTTAATAATGGGTTAATGTTAGATTTGAATAAATGTTGTTACTCGCCTGAAATGGCAAGAAATATTATTTCCTTTCATGGCTTGTACACACAAGGGTTTACATTTTCATTTGATAATAATAATGGTGCTATTAATGTTTATTACAATGATGTACTTTACTTTAAAGCATTACCTTGTGATGGTGTATATGAAGCTGTGAATGTTGTAGACAATCTAGGAAATAATGTGTTGTATATTGATTCTTCAAATAGCTTGGATAAAGCATCCTTGTAGCATTGTCTTCTTGGACATGTCAACAAGAAGCGCATAGGCCAACTCCAAAAGGCTGGAGTTTTGGAATCATTTGACCTAAAGTCGGATGATAGTTGCGAGTCTTGTTTACTTGGAAAAATGAAAAAGTCACCCTTCACCGGTACTTGTGAGAGGGGTGAGGGTTTGTTGGACCTCATACACACAGATGTTTGTAGACCTTCAAATCAGCCACAAGGGATGCTAATCGTTATTATTTGACTTTTACTGATGATTATAGTAGATATGGATATGTCTATTTAATCAAGCATAAGTCAGAGACATTCGAAAGGTTTAAAGAGTTTAAACAGGAAGTCGAGAATCAATTGGGCAGGAACATTAAGATGCTTCGATCCAATTGTGGTGGTGAGTATCTTAGTACAGAGTTCCTCGACTATCTCAAGGAACGTGGGATCATCTCACAATTGACACCTCCGAGGACACCACAGTTTAATGGTGTGGCTGAGGGGCGTAATTGAACCTTGTTGGATATGGTTCGTTCCATGATGAGTCGTGCTTCGTTACTAATCTCATTCTGGGGGTATGCCTTAAAGACTGCCGCCCATATCCTCATTCTAGTCCCCACTAAAAAGGTTGCCAAAACACCTCATGAGATGTGGACTGGGAAAGTTCCCAATCTAGACCATATCAAGATTTGGGGTTGTGAAGCTTTTTTGAGGCGCGAGTCTCATGACAAGCTTGAACCTCGAAGTGAGAGGTGTATTTTCATCGGCTATCCACAAAGATCCTTTGGTTACCTCTTCTGCAGACCCAGTGATAATGTGGTCTTTGTAGCAAGAAGAGGAATCTTTCGTGAGAGAGAATTTATAAGCCAATGGGACAGTGGGAGGCAAATTGACCTTGAGGAGCTTCAAGATTCAAGTGGTGAAGGAACCTTAGATACTACCGACCAACTTGAGGAGGAAACTCCTGTTGAGCCGATAGTTGAGTCCGTACCTCCGAGGCGTTCCACTAGAGTTAGGAACACACCTGAATTTTATTATGGTTATCACATCACCACTGAAGGTGATACATTTATTAGTGATAGTACACTAATAGATTTTGATGAACCTAATAATTACAGGGAAGCCATGGCAGGCCCTGAGTCTGCTAAATGGAAGGAGGCTATGGACAACGAGATTCAGTCCAGGTATGACAATCAAGTGTGGGACTTGGTTGACAATGTACCAGGTCGAAAGACAATTGGGTGCAAATGGATCTTCAAAAATAAGACCGACATGGATGGGAAGGATCACACCTATAAAGCAAGACTGGTGGCAAAGGGATTTACTCAAACTCCGGGAGTTGACTATGATGAGACCTTTTCACCAGTAGCAAAGATTAAGTCTATTAGAGTTTTGTTGGCCATAGCTGCATTTCATGGTTATGAAATATGGCAAATGGATGTCAAAACCGCTTTCCTTAATGGAAAGTTGGCTGAGGATGTTTACATGGCTCATCCAGAGGGTTTTGTCGATGCAAAGTACCCTAATAGAGTGTGTAAGCTTGAAAAATCCATTTATGGATTAAAGCAAGCATCTCGAAGATGGAATCTTTACTTTGATGAGAAAGTCAAAGAGTTTGGCTTTTCGAGGAGAGAGGATGACTCATGTGTATATGTTAGGGCTAGTGGGAGTATAGTTAGCTTTTTGGTGTTGTATGTGGATGACATACTACTCATAAGAAATGACATCCCAACTTTGCAGGAGGTTAAGTCCTAGCTTGGGAAGTGTTTCGCTATGAAAGACCTTGGAGAAGCTGCCTATATCCTAGGGATAAGGATAATGAGAGACAGGAGTAAGAGACTAATTGGACTTAGTCAAAGTACCTACTTGGATAAGGTGCTGAAGAGGTTCAGTATGCAAGAATCCAAGAAAGGGGAATTACCTATCCAGAGTAATGCCAAGCTGAGTAAGACTCGGAGTCCGAGTACAGAGGCTGAGGTAGCTAAAATGAGTCATATACCATATGCTTCCGCTGTGGGCTCTATCATGTATGCCATGACTTTTACTCGCCCTGATGTGGCCTTTGCCTTGAGCATGGTCAGTAGATATCAAGGGAACCCTGGCAAGGCTCACTAACATTCTCAAGTATCTGTGGAGGACTAAGGACTGGGTCCTGACCCTCGGTGGCAGTGATGACTTGAGAGTGGAAGGATATAGCGATGCTAGTTTTCAGACTGATAGGTATAATTTTCACTCTCAGTCAGGCTAGGTCTTTATCCTAAATGGAGGGGCAATTACTTGGAAAAGTTCCAAGCAGGAGACAGTAGCCGCTTCTACTTGTGAATCAGAATACATAGCAGCGAGTGAAGCGGCAAAGGAGGCAATATGGATAAAGAACTTCATCGGATACCTTGGAGTTGTACTAGCTATAAAGGAGCCAATGGAAATTTTCTGTGACAGCGAAAGTGCGGTTGCTTTGGCTAAGGAGCCAAGAGATCACGGGAGATCTAGGCACATTGACAGAAAATACCATTTCATCAGACATCGAATAGAATAAGGACTCCTCGTGGAAAAGAGGGTATCATCAGATGAGAACCCAACAGATCCCCTCACGAAGGGACCGAGTAGGGTTAAGCATTTACAACATGCGAGGCGCATCGGGCTAAAGGATGATATTAGTTTCAATGATTAGGTTTCTGAAACTTGTAAAATGTAATTGACATTTTGATGATTAAATAAAAGTTGTTATTTATTTATGAGTAAAGTGTTACTATCTTATGTTAATCGTTTACTATGGTTTTAATTTTTCATGTTTTGACTTCCAGAATAATTATTTTATTTGTACTCTCCACAGTCGGTCATATGTCGGAAGTAGATATGAACCAAGACTGTCATGAATTTGGTTTGTATGATATGCCTAAATAGTATTAGACATAGCAATAGTTGCTACAACATTCATGAGTACTCATAAGTCCCGAGTATTGGATTCAACCCACACTCACTTGCATCACTTCATGGAATTTATCTCGAGTGATCGTAAGACGGTAATATCGTATAAATCTTTAAACCTAGAGATATGAGTTGTTGACTATGAGTTGGTTATCCATTGATTGTACGAAAATGCATTGGTAACTCGATGTTATAAAACGTGCTTTTGTGCATAATTCAACAAGTAGTCAGTACAAGCATATGAGTCGAAGTTTATCTGCTCCTTCTAGAAATAGAGGCGATATCTGGGCCCCTCGATGATTTGGTTTTGACTTATGTACCAGGCCCGGTCAGAACCTAATTGATGTGTTCAATTTAGTTCTATGCCGAAACAAAACACAGATCGAGAAACAAATGTTGGACAATAATAAGACCATGTTCCATGTGTTTTTCCAGCTGATATCTTGAGAGCAGAGGATTATATGATCACTTATCTTAAATGGCGTATCATTATCATCTTAGTTCCCAGAGACTTTGAAAGAGCTACGATTGCTAGTCGAATCCTCAAGTCATATATGCAAATATAGTTATTAGACTTATCCAAGTGGGAGACTGTTGGATATAATGTCTAAGTCCATAACTTTATTTGGTATGTACTTGACCCGACCCGGCATGGTCCATTTGGGTTGCATGGCATTGCAATACTTGGATAGACTAAATGAGAGAAAGGACACTTGTGATTATTAATATATTATAAGTTCTAATATATTAATAATAGTATTATTTAATTAGTGTTGATCAAGTATTAATTTAGAATTAATTTGGTGATCAAAATGAGACTAATTAAATATATAGGGTTGATTATGACAATCATCTAATCTTTTCTGGTGGACTTATGATCCATGGTTTATGGAGTTGGGTTATAACCATTGGGAGCTTCATGGATAGTTCATGGGAGTTACAAACTCATGCATCATTAGAAATGAAGAGTCATGACAATTAAGGGCATTCAAGTGTTAAACCCTAATTGTGACAACACTATAAGAGGAGCCCTATAGCTAGCAAAATCGAACTACTAGTGAGTTCTAAGAGGGCATAACCAATTTTTGAGTGCAAGTGTATTCTCTCAAGTTATTCCAAGTCTTGTAGTGTTGTGTGAAGCATTTGAGGCACAACATTTGGGGTGCTAGGCTCACAAAGTCTTCAAGAATCCAAGCAACAAGAATGGTATGTACTTCTACTAGTTTTTATATTACATATTCCCCATGCTTTGCTAGTTAGGAAGTAAACCTTGAAAAATCAAATTTTCATGTATATTAGAGAAAACATAGATTTAAGGTTTATAGGGTTGCATGTACACCATAGGAGTGTTAGAATGCTCAAAACCCATCAAAGATAACGTTCACAAGGAATGAACCTAAAAACAAAATATAGATATAAGCAGGAAAAAAATCAAAATAAATAAAAGATAAGGAAAAGATACATACCCGTCACCACATCTGGTGTTGCACAATCCTCCTCGGCTGTCGGTTGAAATGCCCTGCACCTCACAACAGGTGCCTCTGCCTTGCCCTGATGGACATCTATAATCCTCAAGGTCGCTGGAGTTGGTGCCACAACTAGTATTGTTGCTGCTAAGCTCGAACAATCAACCTTTTCATGGCCCCTCTGATTGCAATGAAATGAAATCAGACTCTGTCCCTAGGTAGTGGCAGTGCAATCTCGACTAAAGTTCCCAATCTTACCACACTAGTAGCAGCCCGAACCACCCACCCTACAAGCTCCATCATGCGTTTTTCCGCACTTGCCATAGTGTCCTCAACCCTGCTGGCCCCTCGATCTCGAATCAAACACCTTGGGCCTCTTGCACGAGCCCTCTGAACTCTAAACCTGGTCTGACTTCCTCTTCTTCTCCATCTCCAAATCAATCTCCTTCTCCCTAGCTCTAGCCACCATATCATCCAGTGTCCTGCAACTGGATATCCTCACAAACTATCTAATATCGCTCCTAAACATAACGTGATATATTACCTTCTTTATTTCCTCGTCTGCCACATATTGTGGAACTAGTAATGCCCTCTAATAGAACATAGCTGTGATCTTCGCTACCGTCTTAGTAGTCTGGAAAAGGTACTAAAACTCCCTCGCCAACTACTGAACCTTAATTACAGGTGCAAACTCTGCGTGAAACCTCATTACGAAATCCTCCCAAGTCATCGAATCGACCACCTCGCGTCCTAAGGCATGACCAACCTCCTCCCACCAGTCTCGAGCTCTGTGTTTCAGAAGACAAGATGTAAGTCTGACATTTTCCCCCTTGGGGCAGTAGCTAGTACGAAAGGCGTTCGTGACATCCGCTAACCAACGCCTACACACGATAGGGTCCTTCTTCCCGAAGAACTACAGAGCCCCACATGCCCAAAACTCTCAGAAAGTCAAAGAGCGAGCTCCCACCATTGTCACCATCTCGGAAAGAAAAGCACCTAAGCACTCATCCAGAATCTCCATGATACCCTCATTGATCATGTCGAAGATCACAGGAGTCCGCTCCAGAATATTATGGGTAATCTCTAAGGAAATGAACTCTCATTTTTAAACATTCATATGCCTGGCCCTAGAGCCAGAACCCGAACCACCTTCGACACCCGAACCATCGTCAATACCCGAACCACCACCATAACCTCCTCGAGTGACCACCATACTGAAAATAAACCATTCAAACCATTAGAACATACCAGAAAAATCCTACATTCTACATGCTTCCTAAAATCATCATGAATTTCCTTGACTCGAGTATGAATCCTCTGCTTCCAGTAGTACATGCCTATACTACCTTCCACATCTATTTGTACTTTCCTCAAGAATCGACCCGTATCCACCAAGTTACTTCTCTAACAATCTGAATATCTACTTGCATAGCGAAACACTCACTTTTCTAAAGCATCTCCTAGGCTCTCCTTGGACACCATCACACCACTCTCTGCTACCAGCTACAGAAGGAACTCCCTCTAACACCATCTAACTACCTCACGAATTCAATTGCATACTACCGACACTAGATAATTCTTCTACTGAAATGTATCACACAAAAACGGTTGGACTTAAACAAGAGCTGCACAATAAAGTAACACCTAACACTCTAAAACGATCTAATCTCAGTAATATGCAACTTAGCACATTTTCTTAATTATTAGCTTATATTAATGAAGATTTCTAAATGTACAAAGCAAGAAGCATTCAAGCATTGAGTAATCTGAATCAATCATCACTTAAACAGGTCATCCTATCAGATAACTGATCCAATACTAGCATGCAATTCTATAAGCTCATACATTAGGCATATAAAGGCTTCTCTCCTAGCGTTCTATCATGTAATCTTGAGCATGTCCTTACCCCAAATCTAGCATGCCTTTCATTGATTCATATATAAAAGCATATCACAAAGAACATGTATGGGTAGTTTGGAAAAACTTACTTGAGCTCGGTCGATTGCATGCACCACACACCTTTATTTTATTAGAAAATCCTTTAATGAAACATTTATTTTTATGAAAAATCTACCAAACCCTTAATTTGAGTACAAGCACACCTGAGAGTATACCCGAATCCCTCAAACCAAGGCTCTAACACCAACTTGTAACGTCCCAAAATCTCAGAACCAAGAATTTTGGTTTTTATAATAATTAAACCATCAACCAAACATGTTTATCAAACCATAAGAAAAACATAGTATATCAATTTTTATCCAAGAATATATCAGAGTCAATAAAACGGAAAATCATGGTGTGTACAATGCGATCATCCCCAGCTCTTCCCCTTCGAACCAGAAGTACCTGAAACATAAACTAAAAACCATAATCACATAGCTAAGTGAGTTCCCCAAATACCTTATACCATACATACACATCAGCTCAAGGTTGTACTAGGTCTATTTCACCCCCGACACTATTTCACCCCTGAGTCTATTTCAACTTATATGTTAGCTCTAGGCTGCACCGGGCCTATTTCACCCATGATTCTATTTTAATTCATATGTGAGCTCTAGGATGTACCGGGTCTATTTCACCCCCGAATCTATTTCACCCCCAAGTCTATTTCAACTCATGTGTCAATACAAGGCTATACCAAGTCTATTTCACTCCCGGGTCTATTTCACCCCACATACATATAACAGCCATGCACACAGGCATACAAACATACAACCGGAGTCACAAAGACTACAGTAACAAACAAACCCTAGTTTCCTACAGTATAGTGAGCAAACTCACCTCGATCTGCTAGTAAACAAATAGACGCATGGGTTGTCGAGCCAGAGAAACCCCACACTAATCAATAAATAATCATACCTAGTTAATATGTAGGTCATAAACCATAATCAGGACTCTAATTCACTAACCTCGAATCCTAGTCTAAAAGAACATTTTACCCTTCCTTTAAGTGGATCAATTAATTATGGCCCAAACTCAATGCTACTCAAGGCTCAATATGGTCCCAAATCTATAAAGGTCTAACTCAAAAAGACTTGTGGTCTAACAAGAGCCCAAAACCCTAGAGTCCAAAAGTTGCCTAAAATCTATAAAAGTTCATTGCACAGCATACACCCTGTGTACCCGGCCCATACGCCCAGCGTACATGCGTTGACCCGAAAACGGGCAGCTGAACTAGTACACGTAGCGTACTAAGAAGTACGGCCGACATACCGGTTAGTTAGCCATTCTTTAACTTTTTGACTTAATTTATTCAACCCTTAATGTCTAACCAACATATCTACTTCATTTTAAGGTCTTAACACATAAAGTTGGCAACTTTACTCCTTTGCATGTCTTAGTGGTACCCAATACTCGTTTCTAACCATCTATGTCCACAATATGAACACGAAATCTTGTATGGTTCATCGAAACCCATCAAGATGACATTATTATGCACTAACAACATCAGAAATGCTAAGATCTAACATTCTAAGCTCCTGGAGTAGCCCATACTCACAAGGATAACTCAAGGGACCATAATATGCTCAAAACAAAGCCCTAGACTAGATCTAACATATAGAGTTATCAAGATAGAAGCTTTAAACCTTCAGATGCTAGCAAGGTTGGTGACGACTCTAGATATAGGAGCTCATCTCCAACCAATGCTTGAACACCAAGCTCCTTCTTCTTCAAAGTGTACTAAAACACCAAAAGTTAACCACCAAAGCTCAAGAACACTCAATAACAAGATAGGGTATCATGGGAAATCTTTAGAGGGGAGGAGGCTGCTGAGGGGAAGGGTTTTGAGACCATAATGTCACTTAAATAGGGGCCAAACCCTAAAACTTAGGGTTTGAGATCTGAACGAGTACACCCAGCATTCCGAACGTATGCACAACATACCGAGCAACACCCACACGTTTCTTTTAAATGCCAAAGGGGACCAACTTTGCAAACACTTTACATAAAAAGGGTGAAAATGGAATTACCTGAAAATCAAGGCGTTACATGCAAATTGTAATTTAACTCATTAAGTACCAAATATCATTGTAATCAACCAAAATAAAGCTTAAAACGTATTAAAATGCTACTTATATGTATGAATGTAGCAATGTCAAAATACCCCACACTTAGCTTTTTCTTGCCCCCAAGCAAAATTGATTTTTTTTATTATCATCACGTCAAAACCCTAGCTACCAACATTGCAGAAGACAATCCATTTTGAGCATCTCCTTTTCATCAAGATCGCAATGCATGTATTTGTGTCTAAATTTCCTAAAAACCTCCCTAATCCTAAATACTTACGACCCTCATAAACACTATCCCACTTATTTTGAACAACACTCATTTTATGCATTCCTCTGAATATATCCCCAGAAAACTTTCTTAACCTCAAGGTATTTTTGGTTAAGCAACCCAAGCATAGATATGGTAAAGTAACCTAGAAAGTAAAATTACAATATAAAATAACTTGAGAATTTGCCTTATTCTTGAATCTTCAATAATTTGGAGCTTTTGTTCATGATATTTCTTGATCTTCATAACTTTGTAGACTCTTAATTCTCAAACTTTTGCAACTTTTTATTCCTTTTCCTTTTTCTATTTTTTTTTCCTTTTCTCACTTTTTTTTCTCTTGAACTAAAAACCTATAAAAACATATGCTTAGCAAGGGAACTTAACTTAAACCTTTAGTAGTTAGAGATATTAGTCTAAGCTTCAATGACTACATAAGCTCTACTAGATACATTTCTAGTACACGCTGCTAAACATATTATGGCGCTCAAACTAAGAAAGTTCGTGTTTTTGTTCCTTGATTTCACTAGGATAGGGAAGCCAGAAATACACTATAACATATGTTGGCTCAAATAAACATTGAAACTTACATCAAATCGTCCCACACAATGCTAGCAACCTAGATCTCAACATAACAATTTTTAAACTAGATTCAATTGTAGATTATTGTTTCAAATCTTTCTTATAATTTTTTAAATCCTAGTCATTTTTTTTTAATTTTTTAAAAAAAATGCATGTTTTCCTTCATTCAACCCATACCCCACACTTAAATGAAGCAATGTCCCCATTACATGCTAAAACAATTAAAGAACATATAAATTAAAGAGGAAGAATTAGAACAGACTCCCATGAGGTAGTACTGGCGAGATCAAATTCTTGAAAGTGTGTGGAAAATCTTGGACATCTTGAGAATTTATAAAAACTGGATCTTCAACAATACATGAATGTGTTGGATAAATGAAACCAAGAACCATGCACTTAAAAATATGGTGTACCAAAACTTCAAATAATGCATTGTATCCCACCCACGACATGGAAAAGCAATGCCATGTCGTGGTGTCGACGAAGAAATCATCCTGATCGCGAAAAGTAAAAGCGCCATGTCGTAGCCTAGAGACATCACGTTGTGGTCATTCAACGATCGAAAAAAACAGATATGTTAAAATACACTCCTAGAAATGTATGGAATTTGTTAACACTTGCAAATTGCAAATAATTAACTTTCAGTACTTTCAAAAAACTCTCGACATGCACCCTACACTTATGCAAAGATTTGGCTCTCGATTATACGCTTCAATTCTTACGGCATAATATTATCTCTTAAGAACTTAACCTCTATACCGGACAACCAAAAATAAAATAAACTTCCTAGATAATTTCAAAAAACATTACAATTATTCGGTTACAATCCTAAATAAAAACAAACCAAACCAAAAAAAATAAGAAGTTTTAAACAAAACACACCAAACATAAAAATAAAAATAAAAAAACATAAAAATCACTAATCATCATCCTCTTGGGATGCGCTCGATCCTGCTCCAAATTTTCAGGATGCTAAAATCTCCTCCAAACTTTGATTATAGGGAGCTTGTGGTGGCATAAGTGGTGGGCACTCGATATGGAAGTGAGAATAAATCTCGTCAATTGCATTGTTTTGATAATGAATGACCCCATGAATATTATCCAAATAATATCCAATAGTACTCTGAAACGGGTCAGTAGGGACACCCTCAGTTGGTATGTCGTGGGATTGTTGCGGTTGTTCCTGCTCTCCTTGTCCTCGCACATTTCGTCGACGCCTTTGTTAGTATAGTGTCTTCGTTTTCGTCCTTGAAAGCTTCCTGTAAAGAAAAAAATTAGATGAAAACGATGTGGCTGAGGCTCGAGTTGGACTCGATTCCCTTAAATAGATTCGCCGTCTGTTCCCAAGGTACAACAACCTAAACAGTATTGTGTACTGCTGAATATCACCACTTGCCTGAAAGAATCGTCGGAAGCAGGAGTACAGAGAAGGAAGAAGAAGAAGAGTAATTTCATTCGTGTGTTTAAATGAGAAGGCAAGGTCTTCTTTTATAGTTGAATCGTGAAACGGAAACAAAGCACTAATTGATTGAGCATTTAATGGCAATAAATGTCATTAATTACACAATTAATGCATCCATTACAGAATTCAAAAATAGGGACCAAAACGGTCAAGTTTAGAAAAAATGAGGATAGCGCACGCCCGAGTTTTCGGAGCTGCATTCGTGTCCGCAAGTCGCGCCCATGCACGAGTTCGGTGTTTTTGGTCTACAGAACCAAGATTTGCACCCCCCCTACGCGCGGGTAGGAATTGTAGCATAACCATAGACACAAGCTTGTAAGCCTTCCATGCAATGAAGCTTATAAACCTTGTTGAGTTTGGTCTCTCTACCAATGTTGGACTCATTCCCACATTCCTCTCTTTTGCTAAACTTATTCTCAAATACCCATCTTTGACTATCGATATCTCATTCACTTATACTCTATATTGTACATATAATATATCGTTTCGAAGTCCTCATGGAGAAGAACACAAACCCACTTAGAGTTCGTTATATATACAACATATGTAGATATTTATATATGTCCAAAGTTAGTAAAAAATATAAATATTTATACTAAATTTCCAACAATCCCCCACATGAATGGAGATCGATCTCTGCACATCCAATTTCCAGACGAAATTTTCAATAGTTGAATCCTGCATAGGATAGGTGGGTATTAACCTTTGAACTCTCCCTTAAGAAGTTACACTTAATCTCCTAGCAGTTAGTAGATCTCGATGTCTTTGAACTAAGCTGCCATTTATGTAGACGACAATGTAAATCTCACAGGACTCTCCCTGACAAGGTCATATCCTCATAGACGTGTTCGTTTTGGTCATGAACACTAACCTGGTTCTGCAAGAGCTTTAGGAATTTTTGCCCCTATAATTCCCTTCGAAGCGACCCCACTTCTCTCTCACATAGGTGATTCCAAGAATCATTAAAAACCATATGTTTAGCCTAATTTTGTCACTACATGAAGGAGTGGACTAGGAAGAAATGTCAACTCCCCCCACAGTGACCTGCCCCACTCATACAATTAGGTTATCCTTTTGAACCCAGGTCTTAATATCTCCACTCTTCTGGGTAAGGTTTCCTTCGTATGAATTTATTCATTCATGGGCTTTAGTCCCATTCCTCTTGACGACTTATAAACTGCCTCTCTACTCAATCCTTTTGTAAGCGGATTCACAATGTTATCCCTTGACTTCACCCAGTCAACCGTGATAACTCCCATAGAGATTAGTTGTCGTATCATTTTATGTCTACGTATAATGTGCCTTGATTTACCATTATACATTGTACTTTGAGCTCTACCAATTCCCGATTGGTTATCACAATGTATACATATGGTCGTTACCGACTTAGGCCATTCGGGAATGTCCTCTACAAATTGACGTAGCCACTCCGCCTCTTCAGCACAAATATCTAAGGCGATAAATTCATATTCCATCATGGATCTAGATATAAATTTTTGCTTGGATGATTTCCATGCTACAACAGTACCTCCAAGTGTAAACACATATCCACTTGTAGATCTGGAATCTTTTATGTCAGATATCCAATTTGAATCTGTGTATCCTTCGATAACTGCTGGATGTCTGCCATAATGCAGTCCATATTCTCGCGTGTATCTCATATACCTCAGCAACCTAGTAATACTCTTCCAGTGTTCAGAACTAGGTTTACTAGTGTATCTACTTAGTCTGCTCACAGCATATGCTAAGTCAGGTCTGGTACAACTCATTAGATACATAAGACTGCCAATAATTCTTGAATATTCCACTTGATTAACACTATCACCTCTATTTTTACGTAGATGTTGACTAGTGTCAATTGGAGTTCTAGTTATGCTAGTGTCTCCCTTAGCAAATTTTTCAAGAATTTTATCCATATAGTGTGTTTGACTCAAAATAAAACCACTTTGGGTTCTTGTGATCTTCGCTCCAAGAATCACATCTACTAAACCCATATCTTTCATGTCGAACCTGAATTTCAACATATCCTTCGTGGATCTTATTATATTGTCATCACTACCAATTATAAGCATATCATCAACATACAAACACAAGATGACATAACCATGAGTGGTGTTTTTCAAATAGATACACTTATCACACTCATTGATTCTAAAGCCACTTTCCATCATGACTTGATCAAACTTTTGATGCCATTGTTTAGGAGCTTGTTTTAATCCATATAGAGACTTAACAAGTTTACAAACCTTGTTCTCTTGTACTGAGGCAATGAATCCCTCAGGTTGCTCCATATAAATTTCTTCTTCCAACTCCCCATTTAGGAAAGCCATTTTCACATCCATTTGATGAACTTGCAAGTTTCTGATAGCTGCAATGGCAAGAACTAATCTAATGGATGTTATCCACATTACCGGCAAATAGGTATCAAAGTATTCTAGACCTTCCTTTTGTCTATAACCTTTGATTACTAGTCTTTCCTTGTATTTATCAATACTGCCATCAGGTTTCATCTTTCTCTTAAAAATCCAATGGTAACCTAGTGGCTTGCTACCTGGAGGTAGATCCACTAGTTCCCATGTATGATTTTGTAAGATAGATTCTACCTCATTTTTGATGGATTCTTTCCATTGAGGTCCCTCAGAAGAAGTTACCGCCTTTTGGTAGGTTTTAGGTTCACTTTCCACTACATAGGTGAAAAAATCATCACCAAATGATTTTTCAACTCTAGCCCTCTTACTTCTTCTGGGTTCTATCTCTTCCTCCTCGGATTGAACTTGTTCTTCCTCTCGAACAACTTCGTTATTTGGTAAAGATGGGCTTTCAACTTCCTTGTTCAAATAGGGAAACACATCTTCAAAGAATGAAGCATTCCCTGATTCCATTATGGTATTCTTGTGTATTTTAGGATTTTTAGAATCATGCACAAGGAACCGATAAGCACTACTACTTTGTGCATACCCAATGAATACACAATCCACTATTTTAGGCCCTAACTTTTGTACCTTAGGTGGTGGCAATACAACTTTAGCTAGGCACCCCCACACTCGTAAGTACTTATACGATGGCTTTCTTCCCATCCAAAGTTCATACAGTGTTTCATTCTTTTCCTTGCGAGGTATCTTATCTAAAAGATAGTTAGCCGATAAAATAGCTTCCCCCCACATTGACTGGTTTACACCTGAACTAATTATCATGGCATTGACCATTTCTTTCAAGGTACGGTTCTTTCTTTCAGCAATTCCATTGGATTGAGGTGAATAGGGTGATGTGAATTCATGACGAATTCCATTTTTAGCACAAAAATTAGCATAGGGAGAAACATATTCCCCACCCCTATCACTTCTAACCACTTTAATTCTCTTGTTGAGTTGATTCTCAACTTCATTTTTGTACAAGACAAACTTGTCTATTGCTTCATCTTTACTCTTAAGTAAATATACGTAGCAATATTTCATGCTATCATCGATGAATGTAATGAAGTAATTATTCCTACCTTGAGTAGGAATTGACTTTAGATCACACATATCACTATGAATTAAATCAAGAGGTTCGGTGTTTCTTTTGATTGTTTGGAAAGACAATCTAGTTTGTTTGGCTTCAACACATGTGGGGCATTTGTGATTTGAGTCAATATTAAGTTTTGGTATGTATTCTAGTTTAATTAATCGCTCAATTGAATTGTAATTTACATGTCCTAAGCGACCATGCCAAACATTTGAACACTCAAGCAAATAAGCAGATCTAGAACTTTCATTATTCATTTTGTTTGTCACCATTACATTCAATTTGAACATGCCATTCAAGGCATATCCTTTTCCCACAAACATACCATTTTTAGACAAAAAAAACTTGTCCGACTCAAACACCAGCTTAAAACCAAATTGGTTCAACAAACCACCCGTCACTAGATTCTTACGAAGTTCAGGAACATACAAAACATCCCTAAGCTTCACTTCTTTCCCCGAAGTCATTTTTAGAATGACATCACCAACACCTTGGATATCCGCGGTAGCTGCATTTCCCATGTAGATCTTTTCACCATCTTCAACTTCTTTGTAGGTGTTGAAAACACTTTTGTCATGACACACATGACGAGTAGCTCTCGTGTCAATCCACCACTCCTTTGAATTTGTATTCATGAGATTCACTTTAAAAACCATAGCCGTGAGATCAGTTATCATGGCCACCAACTCCATGTTATCATTCACCATGTTTGCTTTATGGTTTTCCCTCTTAGGTTGAGGGCACTCCGAAGCCTTGTGACTCGGTTGGCCACAGTTGTAGCACTTGAACTTCTTCTTGAAAGTTCTTGCCTTGGGGCCTAGGTTTTTGCCCTTTGCTTTCCCTTTGTGAGATCCCTTGCCTTTGCTTTTGGAATTTTGACCAGCTTCCACCATATGAACCTTAGAAGATTCAACTTCACTGCCTTTCTTCAAGGCCATTCTATTATCTTCTTTAATGCGAAGACGCACCACCAGTTCCTCTACAGACATCTCCTTTCGCTTATGCTTAAGGTAATTTTTGAAGTCTATCCAACCAGGAGGAAGCTTTTCAACCATTGATGCAACTTGGAATGATTCATTAAGATCCATCCCTTCTGCATTGTTATCATGTATGACGACCTGAAGGCCTTAGACTTCACTCATAACAGATTTCGAGTCAACCATTTTGTATTCCAAGAACTTAGCAACAACATGCTTCTTAGTTCCAGCATCTTCTGTCTTATACTTCCTTTCCAACGACTCCCATAGTTCCTTAGCAGTTGCAACTTTACAATAAACATTGTAAAGTGCATCTGTTAGCCCATTCAGCACATAGTTGCGACACATAAATTTTGAATGCTTCCATGCCTCCACAGCATTCACAGATTGAGCATCAGCCTGCCCCTCAGCAATTACAGGAGCAGTTTCTATTAGGAACCGAGCCAGGTTCAAGGTGGTCAAGTAGAACAGCATCTTCTATTGCCACCTCTTGAAGTTTAGACCAGAAAAATTTTCAGGTCTCTCAGCATGATTAGCCATGACGTTTGGAACCGGTGCATTTGGGTTCACAGCAGAGGTAGCACCAACAGCAAGAGTTCCAGTACCAACGGGAGTTGTAGATATTCTGAAAGAATCGTAACCACAATCAAATATATTAATACAGGAAAAAAATCGATACAAACTCGATTTTAGAATAAAAGAACAGAAAAGGAAAGTTTTAGAACAAAGAATAAATTTGTTTAAGAATATTAGTATAGTGTCTTCGTTTTCGTCCTTGAAAGCTTCCTGTAAAGAAAAAATTAGATGCAAACGATGTGGCTGAGGCTCGAGTTGGACTCGATTCCCTTAAACAGATTCGCCGTCTGTTCCTAGGGTACAACAACCTAAACAGTATTGTGTACTGCCGTATATCACCACTTGCCTGAAAGAATTGTCGGAAGAAGGAGTGTAGAGAAGGAAGAAGAAGAAGAGTAATTTCATTCGTGTGTTTGAATGAGAAGGCAAGGTCTTCTTTTATAGTTGAATCGTGAAAGGGAAACAAATCACTAATTGATTGAGCGTTTAATGGCAATAAATGTCATTAATTACGCAATTAATGCATCCGTTACAAAATTCAAAAATTGGTACCAAAACTGTCAAGTTTAGAAAAAACGAGGGTAGCATGCGCCCGAGTTTTCGGAGCTGCATTCGTGTCCGCAGGTCGCGCCCATGCACGAATTCGGTGTTTTTGGTCTACGGAACCAAGATTTGCACCCCCCCTACGCGCGGGTAGGAATTGTAGCATAACCATAAACACAAGCTTGTAAGCCTTCCATGCAATGAAGCTTATAAACCTTGTTGAGTTTGGTCTCTCTACCAATGTGGGACTCATTTCCACATTCCTCTCTTTTGCTAAACTTATTCTCAAATACCCATCTTTGAGTATCGATATCTCATTCACTTATACTCTATTTTGGACATATAATATATCGTTTCGAAGTCCTCATGGAGGAGAACACAAACCCACTTAGAGTTCGTTATATATACAACATATGTATATATTTATATATGTCCAAAGTTAGTAAAAAATATAAATATTTATACTAAATTTCTAACAGCCTTTGCCTAGGCTCTTCCACTTGCTCATCGGGCTCAACGGGTTCAACTGGGTCCTCAGCAAGAATAGCATAAACTCCTCTCACCAAGTTCGCCACTTGCATGGTCTCCAAAAAACTAATAGCAATATTTTTTTCACGACCACGTGTCAATGTTGCAATCATGCACAGGGTTAACACCCCATAAGACCTTGCCAAACAAATAAAAAAGTGTCCCCCGGTAATTAGACTTTCTGATCGCGAATTTGCTGCATTTTCTCCAAAAAAAACGGTCCAACATATATGGTAAATCACAAAAAATGTATGGCGTAATAATGCTCCATAAATAGAAAAGATTTGTACGCAGTACCTTATCCCCACTTTTTTGTGGTTGATACTAAATGTAAGAAGTCGATGCATGAATCAATAGATATGAATCTAATATAACTTTTTGTCAATGCATGAATCAATAGATAGGAGATTTAATATAACTTTCTTGGGCAGATTTAGTCACATAAGTCTTATTGGAAATTTGATGCCAAACTCCATATCTTGCTCTTTCGATTGAAAACTTCGCCTCATCACCTCGAAAAAAAAAAGATGAAAATTGTGGTGACGACAAAACTTGACCCTGACTATATAAACCAACCCGCCATGCAAACTCCGCTAGGCTACATTCCCGATAACACCACCAAGCCTAAATTTGATAGCTCTCGAGTACATCAAATCCATAGTATTCGCCTTGAAGTTAAATGTAGCAAAAAAGATCAACCGAAATCTCTTTGTAAACTGCTTCTTGAATTCCAAAAATGTTCCACCACCCATTACATACGAACGACATCCCATCACCCTCATAAGTTTTATCCAAATAAGGGTTCACATGATCCATAATTCCCTGGTGAGTCAACCAAACCCAACATTTATTGAATGTAATCATCCCACATGATTGTTAAACCTTTCCAAAATCTCTTGTGGCATGTTTTGTGGAAATTGACAAAGCAGGTGGAAATTTGACACATCAACATTATCCTCACTAGATCTTCTTTGTGCCATTCCTGTAACTGAAATCAAACAAAACAAACCCAAAAATAGAACCAAAAAATATTAAACAATAAATCACAGTTCTGTGAATACAGTCGCCATGTCGTGGCGAGAACAGGCCACATCATGGGCATTGTGCGACAACAAAGATCGATCATGCTTGAATCTAGGAAGAAATTGTCCAACAATGTTAATGGATTTTGTCATAAGGTTATTTTAAACTCAATAATGCAACATGCACCCAACAATTTTAAACCAAAAACAATAATTTTGAAAAATCTAACCCTAATCTTCAAATAAAGAACAATGGTAGTAAAATTGAAATATCAGGAACCAAGAACGCATACATTTTAATGGATTATAATGGATTTGAAGAAGAATATGGAGAAAAAGTTGAAATATGGGTGTGGGGGATGTTGTGTCATTCGCAGTCGTGTGTTGTTATAAGAAAGTGACGTTTGTTTTTTTTCCATTTAAAGTGATACATATCCAACTAGTCCCTTGTTGGTCCATGTCGTGGCGAGGTAATAGGCCACGTCATGGTCCTCAAAGAATCAAAAAGATTGGGCTGGTCTGGATCACCAAGTCGTGGGGTTTTAATTTTTGCAAAAACTTAATATTTTCTCCAAATTGATATTTAATCAACACAACTCAAAATTTTAACCCCACACTTGAATGGAAAACAGGAAAGAATGATGAAAACATCAAATATCCTAAAATTTAAAACGAAAACTAAAATACAAAGATATGAAAAGAAAATTCAAACCAAGACGATCGGGTTGCCTCCCAATAAGCGCTTCTTTTTAGAGGAGTCATGAGTTGGACCCCTTCCCACTCTATGTTGTTGCCAGTGGGAGTGGGATATCCCTCTGCTCCTTTTTCTCCTTCCATCTTCGTTTGTATGCTTAAACTCACCTAATGTATGCCTTTTTTCGATTTCTCTTTCTTTCTTGGAGTGACGTTTTCTTCAAGCTTGAATTTTAATCCCATGTCTTTAGGATTTGACTTGACTCTTTCCAAGTTTCTGTTTTCAAAATGGGACTTATCATTCCCTTCTTCTTTTTCATCAATTGGCTCTGTGGCTTGATCTAGTGGTCTTGTAAAAGCGAACACCTCAAAAATCATTGGCGTTGAAACTCGAAGTTTCAAATGATTCACTAGTTTTTCCGATTGCTCTTTAGGTAAAGGCTCCCCCCATTCCTCCCACACTTCTTCCTTAACACTTTCAACTTCATAATGCTTAAGGAACTTCGAGTTTTATCGTTTCATTATATTGGCATTGGCATGAGATGGGTAAGGAAGAGGTGGTCAATACGGATCAACGATAGAAAAATCAATATCTTCCTTTAGTGCCCACAACGTGGCACTATCGCCTCCACGTCGTGGCAAATAATCAGATTCATGACTATTTTCTTCTTCTTCTTTTTCCTCAAGTGACTGACTAAACTGTTGATCTATGAAATCAAGGACCCTCATATGCTTTAGTTCTTTCTGCTCTTCTATATAAACATCCATGACTTGAGAGATAGGTATTGACTCAACTTTTCTTGAAGGTGAATCTAGTAGCTTTTCTTGTACAAGCTCTATTGATTGTCCTGCTTGCATATAGATGCTCAAAAGTAGATTCTTTTTTTCTCTAAGTGTTGCATCTGTAACATCATGTCGTTTTTCGCTAGCTTCCATAAATCTAAATAACATTGACTCGAGAGTAGATATTTTCTCGGATTGGACTTCTTCTACCACACGTTGACCCTCTCAGTCGATAATGGCACCGAAACGGCTCAGCCAATCCATACCCACACTCACACAGACATCCCCCATGGGAATATGAATCAAATAGATCGGTGATGGAGGTTAAGGGTGAGCACACCCTAGCCTCCACATTCCTTTAAATAGGGAGAAAACTCATAAAATATGGTGATGGAGGGTGAGGAGGCTAAGGGTGAGCAAACCCTATACTGCCGCGTCGTGGCGGCTTAAACGAAATACGCTGGCTAACCTTGACTTGCCATGTTGTGGTGCCTCCCCAGCATGTTGTGGTGATCCTATAAAATGCCAAATTTTGCAAAATATAAAGTACCTAAGGATCCGAATGTTACAGTATGGCACCTAAACTCTGCCATCCAGAGTCAATAATCCTCTATTGTCGATGTCAAACGCAGAAACCTGAATAACCACCCGCTCACTTTTCCTATTCTCTTCCTTAATGGCCTCATCCCGAGTTTCTCTAATCATCTCCAAAATATGGGGTTACAACATGCATCCTTAAACATAGTTCCTGAATCGGAGCACTAACCACCTAGCGACTCAATGTGTCGGCCACCACATTGCCTTTCCCTGGGTGATACATGATGTCCCAATCATAAGCCTTCACCATGTCAATCCATATCCTTTATCTCATGTTCAAGTTCCTTATCCATAAGGTATCTCAGACTCTTGTGATTCGTATAGATGGTGCAACGAACTCTATAGAGGAAATGTCTCCAAATAGTGAGGGCGAAAACCACCACCCCTAACTCCAAATCATGAGTAGGGTAGTTAGCCTCGTGAGGCTTTAGCTGTCGGGATGCATAAGCTATCACTCTATATTGTTGTATCAATACTGCTCCTAACCTTGTAATGGAAGCATCACAATAACCCACAAAATCTTCAACATCCTCTGGCAGGGTCAACACTGGAGCCTCACATAACTTCTGTCGAAGTGTCCCGAAGGCTGCCTGCTACTCAGGCCCCCAAAAAAAATCAATACCCTTCTTCTTCAAATGCATGAGAGGAACCGCTATCTTGGAGAAATCCTAGATGAACCTCCTATAGTACCCCACAAGTCCAAAAAAACTCCCAATCTTGGATGGAGACTTTGGGGCCTCCCACAACATAATTATCTCAATCTTGGTTAGATTGACCAATATCCCATTCTGGTTGACGAGATGCCCCTGAAACTGAACCATCTGCAATCATCAAGAACATCTGATTCATAATCATCAGCAATCACCTTTGATGTCATTCCTTTCACACCATCTTATTTTGCAACTAACACCAGAGGACCTGCATTAGGAACTAGTTTTGTATCTTCCATGATTTTAGCTTCATGTGACTTCAAAATACCAACCACTTAAGCCAGACTGTAGTTTATGAATTGCTCATGTGCCTTTACAGTTGATACAATCATTTTCTAGTCAGATTGTAAAGCATTCATGAAGGTTACTTTATGTTCAATCTTTTATCGATCTAACTTGTTCTTTAACATTCTACTCAACAAATGATTGAATCTATTATCAACTTGATCAATTGTTTCATCAAACTGTTGTTTGAATGATCCAAATTTTGAAAGAAGTGTTGTTTGTACAGAATAAGTTTGATTAGCATCTCCAGAGTAAAATTCCTTCAATCATTCCCAGTTAGTATGATCAGTTGGTAAAGAGCTTATGAGTCTAACGTATTTGGTGGAAGAGCAAACCGTAGATCTCTTTTAGCGTTCAATTTGTTTTGATGTCTCACTTTCTTAGCTGTTGTTATATTAGTATTATTGACAATGATATCATCCAAATCAATGTGAGGATAAACAAATTGTTTTGTCTTTACATATTGATATGGACCTTTAGTAATGGACTGCTAAATACTCGAACCATGAGTTTCAATTCTAGTGATGTAATCTTCGAGGTGTAGAACCCAAACTTCATAATCTTCTATAAAAAGAATTGGAATTCTAGAGGCAGATATAATCTAATAAATAGATTGAAATAAATTGAGTGAGAATCGTATTTAGACGTGATTTAAGAAAACTTGTGCATGAATCAAATCAATGAGCGAACACATATTTTAAATCAAAACAAGTGATTTAAACAAAGAATTTTAGATCAGATTGCAAAATACATAACATATAAAAAAATCCAAAGTATAAATCAGAAAACTGAAAGAACACGAATGAAATTAGGGATTTGAAATGACCTCAAAGAAATCTTGAGTTGATACCACTTGTAGGATCAATGAGATTCTAAAAGATAGAAATCGTAATTGCTAAGACGAAAGTGTATGAACACTTCAAAGTAATTAATAAGATTTGAATTTCATTAGAGTAAAAATGTTCAATTACAATGACACAAAGAAATTCTCAAAAGATAATCTCTCTATCCAACTAACTACCCTTATATATAAGATGTGAAAAGGGAGTCGGTTAAGACATGACTAATAAGGTCACAACACCTAAGCTAAGACAACCTGTTAAAATAACTAACGGGCCAAGACTACAAACCTTAAGTACAAAAACTATGAGACTAAAAAAATTGTCTCGCATATACAAGTGAAGACTCAAATATAAAAATTGACGGACCTTTCACATACGAAATCAAAAACAACTATTTAATCTACGAGACCTAGCATGCTTAAATAGTCAGTAACCAATATAGTGTATTATGGGTTGTCACGTGTTGGTAGAACCATCCTACTTAGTTGTTTCGAGACATCTTCGAGTGAGTTTTCTTACTATACTATATTACTATATGTATAGTCTGTATATCAGGATGTAGTTGTACTGTAGTCAACTATCAATTGTGTTGGACGATTTGTTTATCTGCTATATATATATATATATATATATATATATATATATATATATATATGAGGAAGTATCATGTTGTGAGTTGAGGGCGGTCCAATGTTGTGTTGAAGAACAAGATACTCAGGTGGACTAGCCTTATGCTGAAGGCCAAAGGGGCAGACCAGCTTTGTGCAGAAGGCAAAAGGGGTGGACTAGCTTTATGCTGAAGGCCAAAAGGGCGGACAAATTTTATGCTGAAGGCCAAGGGGGAAGACCAACTTTGTGTTGAAGACCATTATATATATATATATATATATATATATATATATATATATATATATATATATATATATATACATATATATATATATATATATATATATATATATATATATATATATATATATATATATATATACATTATATGCATATTGTTATATGTGTTATTTTGGGGAACTCATTAAGTCTTGGCTTATAGTTACGGATGAAATGTTTTTCAAGTTATCCTCTAGCCTTGGGAAGGCAATAGCGTGACTATACTCTTATCAAAGAAATAATTATGTTTTAGACTTCTGCTAAACTTTTTTTATATTTAATGAATGTAAGACTATGATCTTTTAATGAAAAAAGGGTTTTGAAATTATTCCATTTATGTTTTAAAAATAAAAAATGTTGGTTGAAAATCAGGATGTTATATATATATATATATATATATATATATATATATATATATATATATATATATATATATATAGAGAGAGAGAGAGAGAGAGAGAGAGTAAAGATCAAATAAGAAGGAAAATTTTGGTAGAAATGTAAGAATTTTTTTCTACATATTCTTTTAGCGAACAAACAAAATTTATCATTAGATGATTCAAAAGTTAGATGAATCAAAAGAAAAAATTCCCAAAAAATATCTTCATAATTCATTTTTAAGTAAATTAAAAAAAATCATTTTATAATAATTTTAGTGAATAACAACAAAATCTTTGTATAAATGAATCATCGAGATGTTTTTTTTTTGTTAATCATGTTATTTTTTATGCATCTAGTGATTCATTTGTTTTCTTCGTCAAAAAAATATGTGGAAAAAAAAAACTTCTTACCTTCATACCAAAAAAAAAAATTATTACCGGATATATATATATATATATATATATATATATATATATATATATATATATATATATATTAAAACTACAATGATGCATCTTGTAAAGTTTTAATGAATCGTGGACATACAATGTAATTTTTTAAAACTACACTGATGCATCTTGTACAGTTTTAAAATTTTGAATTAATAATGTGAATGTGACCAAACCATAGGTACCAGAACTATAATTTGCTCTAGAAATAATGAATCAGTATTAATGCATTATTACTTTATTACTTTATTAAAAAGGAAATTTAGTCCATTGTTAACTAATACGGTTCCAAAAAAAAAACTAATACCGGATACTTAATTAAGAAATTAATCAGGGTATGCTTTGGATGAACACAGCCTAACGCCACCTCGAATTCATCATTATTTGTCCAGCGTCCGTACTATTTAACCAACTCATCAATGTCGGATCATCCACATTAATTACATACTATTTAATGTTTAATAATGATATCATCAGTCTTTC